>NC_059122.1:7056744-7096223 GCF_020740685.1 Jaculus jaculus | reverse complement strand
ATCCTAGCTCTTTCCTGTGGGTGAACTTCCTTCTCTGGCTTTTAAGCGCCCACCTTTTCCCTTTCCTTCTCCCCTTTCCCTCTCCAACCCCTTCCACACACCCTCAAGTATATTACAGAGTGAGCACAATATCTTTGGCCTCGTCAAGGGAACCCTGGAACATTCACAGCCTCCCCCCCACGACCAATCCTTAGATCTTCCCACCCCTTCCCTTCCCATCATCCTGCACACCTGTCCCAGCCTCTGGTTCCATCTATACCCTGCTGAGAGGTTCAGGATGTGAAAGGTGAGCTCCAGTGACAGCTTTTGCCCAAGTAGCTCTTCTCCTGATTCAGCCCAGCAAGTGTCGCCCACGGGGCTGCGGTGAGCGGCCTCAACCTTTACTCACCCCCCTTTTGGTTATTGACTTTGCTCCGTGCCCCCTGCTTATCATTCATGCTTATTCCCGGGCAATCTGACCCCTCTCCGTCCCCTTCATCTCGCATCTGACCCCACTAAACCATCAGTTCATTTCGAGTTTAGCTCAGGTTAGGCAGGACCCCCAGATAGGCGTGGCTTAGCCTCACCCCTCTGTCCTCAGTGCCAGACACAAGAGGTTTAGGGCGGTCTCTGTAGCTAGAATGGATGGACGCGTGCCCAGAATCTTCCCGACCTGCCCCCACCCCCCGCACCCAGGCTGGTGGGCAGGCATCTGTAAAGCCCATTGTTGCCACTTCCTCTTTGCCCACTTCCCAACAAAGACGACGTGCAGGCGGCTTGAGAACTTTGTGCTGTGGGGCCATTACTGACCCTGGGGCCTCCTGGGTCATCTCCAGGGCCTTCAAGGGGAGTGTCAGGCTCTGCCACAGGGTCCCCTTGCGCTGGCCTGCTGGGTCTGCGGTCAGCCCTGAGGAAGCCAGGGTGGGGATTCCAAGACCTCAGCCAGGGCCACCAGTGAGATAAGCTATCACGGGGCAGGGCAGTCCCTGAAGCCATCCCTCGCCCCTCATTCCCGTTTGTGCCTATCAGCAACATGTGCCTTTCTTCTTGGCACCCCACTTCTCATGAACCATAAATGCCACCCTCCCCGCCCATCACACCAAATCTGGCTCCATGGCAGGAATTCAACGAGCCCCTGACCAAGAGCCAGCCTCCTTCCCTCTCTGACTTCTAACTTCCTCTCTGCGACTCCAGCCCGGCCAGTCTGCTCCAGGCTTGGAGACACCCGTTCCGTCCTCTTCCAGAGCTCTCCTCTAGTGTGACTTGTCTGTCCCCACTTCCTGTTTAAATTCTGGCTTAGAATCCTTGCGACTTATTTGGAAAACAATTTTTAAAACTCAGGCTGGAAAGATGGCTTTGCAGTCAGGGTGCTTGCCTGCAAAGCCTAAGGGCCCCAGATTCAATCCCCTAGAACCCACATAAGTAAGCCAGACGCACAAGGTGGCACATGCGTCTGGAGTTTGCAGTGGCTGGAGGCCCTAGCGCTCCCATTCTCTCTACCTGCTTTCCAATAAATAAAATACTTAAAAAACTTAAAAACAAAACAAAAAAAAAAGGGCTGTAGAGATGACTTAGTGGTTGAGGCATTTGCCTGCAAAGCCAAAGGACCGAGGTTCAATTCCCCAGACCCAGATGCACAAGGGGGCGCACGCGTCTGGAGTTCGTTTGCAGTGGCTGGAGGCCCTGGCGCACCCATTCTCTCTCTCTCTGTCCCTCAAAGGCTGGAGAGATGGCTTAGTGGTTAAGACGCTTGCCTGCAAAGTCTGAGGACCCATGTTTGACTCTCCAGGTCCCATGAAAGCCAGATGCATGAGGTCACACATGCGCACACACTTGGATTTTGATTGCAGTGGCTGGAGGCCCTGACATGCCACTTCTCTCATTAAAAAAAAAAAAATACAAAAAGGGACTAGAGAGATGGCTTAGCAGTTAAGATGCTTGCCTATGAAACCTAAGGAACCAGGTTCAATTCCCCAGGACCCACGTAAGCCAGACACACAAGGTGGCGCATGTGTCTGGAGTTTGTTTTTAGTGGCTGGAGGCCCTGGCATGCCCATTCTCTCTTTCTCTATCTCCCTCTCTTCTCTGTCTCTCTCAAATATATATATAGTTTTATTTGAGGTAGGGTCTCAGTCTAGCCCAGGCTGACCTGGAATTCACTACATAGTCTCAGAGTGGCCTCGAACTCATGGCGATGCTCCTATCTCTGCCTCCCAAGTGCTGGGATTAAAGGCGTGGGCCACCACACCCAGCAAATAAATATTTTTTTTAATTTTTATTTATTTATTTGAGAGTGACAGAGAGAGAGAAAGAGGCAGAGAGAGAGAGAATGGGCAAGCCAGGGCCTCCAGCCACTGCAAACAAACTCCAGATGCATGCGCCCCCTTGTGCATCTGGCTAAGGTGGGTCCTGGGGAATCGAGCCTCAAACCAGGGTTCTTAGGCTTCACAGGCAAATGCTTAGCCACTAAGCCATCTCTCCAGCCCTAATTTTTCTTTTTAAATACAAAAATTTTTTTTTTAATTTTTTATTTATTTATTTGAGAGCGACAGACACAGAGAGAAAGACAGATAGAGGGAGAGAGAGAGAGAATGGGCGCACCAGGGCTTCCAGTCTCTGCAAACGAACTCCAGACGCGTGTGCCCCCTTGTGCATCTGGCTAACGTGGGACCTGGGGAACCGAGCCTCGAACCGGGGTCCTTAGGCTTCACAGGCAAGCGCTTAACCGCTAAGCCATCTCTCCAGCCCCCAAAAAAATTTTTTTAAAGAGAGAAATTGAAGGCCTGAGTCTCTTGGGCACAAGGAGCTGGCCAGGTGGAAACCCAGCTTCAAACCCAGCGCTGATACTCCCACATGGGTGCCTCCTCCTCCTCACCACCACCACCACCACCCTGGAGAGGCCCTGTGCCTCGATCCCTGAGCGGCAGCGCGGACCCCTGAGTCCCCACGGCCTGTTCTTTTCCGCCAGCACCGTGGCAGCTCTTCGCTTTTGCTAAGCAAAACGTGGTGGCAACGTGGGGAGAGAAGAGACCCTTGTCCTTTGAAGATGTCCCGGGCCGGGTAGAGACACTTCAGGAAGAAGTGTCAGGAACCGAGGCCCGCAGAGGTGGAGAACCCCCCGCCCCCCAAGGACAGGGTGGAGAAGGGGTGGGTTCCACCCTGGCAGGGGCAGAAAGTGGTTCAGGCTGGAGGAAGCAGGCAGATTGTGAGCCGGGCCTCAAGGGCTGGAGGAGGAAGGGATAAAGGCATGGGTGAGCAGGTGCGTCAGAGCCCCAGCAGGATAAGGGCACTGGGGTCACTGGGGTCACGTCGGATGATCCTGTCGGAAAGGGCAGCTGAGGCCAGGCCACGAAAGACCTCGAGGCCAGCCTCAGGAATCTGGCCTCTCTCCGGGACACCACAGGGAGTCATGGAAATCAGGGGAGCGAGGATGTGTCCCCTTTAGCGCAGCAGAATGTGACCCACACACCCCGAGCCCCACAGGTTCGCCTGTATCTTTCTCCAGTTAGCACTGGGATCAGGAGTGGAAGGGTCTTGGAGAGATCTACCCCCCCACACCCTCCGTCCCCTCCACGTAGCTAGCTAGCCGTCCTCTGGGAAAGAGGGACAGATGACTAACGAGCTTCTATGAGCCTCAGTTGCCCGTCGAATGGGGAACGACACACTTCCGCACTTGGGAGGACGGGGAGGCAATCGGATGGCACCGATGGGCAAGGGCGTTACTGAGTCTCGTTGGGTGAGGACCGGGCACAGGCTCAGAGTGCCGCTCTGGAGTGCGGGCTCTGCCCCTGCCAATGGGAGCCGAGAGGAGACCCAACCTCTGCCTTAGCCAGGCACAGATAGCCCGTGTCCCCTGTGTTCCCCAGGAGGCTCCCTGACTCCACGGCGACCTCCCCATCAGCCTCCTCAGTTATTCTTGCCTGCTTTTGCTCCCTGCCACCTGCCCTCAGTCCCTGGCACACAGAGCAGGGGCTGTGCCCTTTGTGGGAGCTTTTTTTTAAATTTATTTTATTTATTTATATATTTGAGAGACAGAGGCAGAGAGAGAGAGAGAGAGAGAGAGAGAGAGAGAGAGAGAGAGAGGGAGGGAGGGAGGGAGGGAGGGAGAGAATGGACGCACCAGGGCCTCCAACCACTGCAAATGAATTCCAGACGCATGTGCCACCGTGTGCATCTGGCTTACGTGGATCCTGGGGAATTGAATCCGGGTCCTTTGGCTTTGCAGTCAAATGCCTTAACTGCTTAGCCATCTTCTCCAGCCCCCCCCCCCTTTTTTTTTTTTTTTTTTTAAGAAAAGGTATTTTATTTATTTACTTGAGAGACAAAAAGAGGTAGAGAGAGAAAGAGGGAGAATGGGCTCACCAGGGCCTCCAGCCACTGCGAACTCCAGATGCATGCGCCTCCTTGTGCATCTGGCTTATGTGGGTCCTGGGGGAAAATCGAACCTGGGTCCTTTGGCTTTGCAGGCAAGCACCTTAACCACTAAGCCACCTCTCCAGCCCCACATTTGTGGGAGCTTTCTACACACTCCTTCCCACCAAATCCACTCTCCTGCCATCTTGCTGAGCTATCTATCTCTGCTGCACAGGAAAACCCCAGAGAGGGAAGGAAGGTGGTCGCCTTTTGAGTGCCTGTGATGCGCCAGGGATATCTGTACCCATTAGTCCATTTACCCTACAGGCCCCCGTAGTGAGGGATTATCATCCTCACACTCCAGAAACATGAAGGATCAGAGCAAGACAGTGGCTTGTCCGAGTCAATGCAGAAGCTGAGTGCAAACAAACGCAGGTCTTGTGTACTCTAGATTGGACTGGAGAGATGGCTTAGCGGTTGAGCGCTTGCCTGTGAAGCCTAAGGACCCCGGTTCGAGGCTCGATTCCCCAGGACCCACGTTAGCCAGATGCACAAGGGGGCGCACGCGTCTGGAGTTCGTTTGCAGTGGCTGGAGGCCCTGGCGCGCCCATTCTCTCTCTCTCTATCTGCCTCTTTCTCTCTCTCTCTGCCTTTCTCTCTGTGTCTGCTGCTCTCAAATAAACAAACAAACAAAAGAAAAACCTCTAGATTTAGCTCATTGACCACAGGGGGGAAATAAGCTGTGCCCACAGGGCTCCTCTGAGGACCAGGAGAGTGAGGGCCTGGATGGGGCACAAGGCCTGGGAATGGAAGTCCTGCCCCCTCCACCTAATCATGTGACGGAACGGGGTAGATGCACAGCTATGAGGCCCCTGGATCACACAGCCGGCCATAAGCGGGGGGGGGGGGGCCAGGACCCCTGTCTTCCTTTGTCCCCCCTTTTCTGGCTCTTCCACTCACGGTGGAAACTCCCGCGGTCAGCCAGGAGAGCAAACCGGCGGGGACCTTCTGACCTGGCACGCAGACTGGAGCCTGGGGCAGAGGGCTGCGATCCAGGGCTCTCCGCCCGCACTCACACCTGGCTCTTCCAGCCCCATCCAGCACGCGCACACACCCACACACACACACACACACACACACACACACACCCGCCCAGGCTTTTGCAGGCACCTTGCTTCCTGCCTACTCACCTGGAGGGACATGCAGAGGTGTGGTGACCTTCAGAGACTGAGAATCGATGAAGCAGGAGGCGAGACAAAGTGGTGGGTCAGGCCTGGTGGCCACACTGGGCACAGCCGGAGAGCTCAGGGTGGCACAATGGGAGAGAGGGAGGGCCGCTGCGTCCTGCTCCCCAAAACTGCAGCCCTTCCTTATTTGTGAAATGATAGGGTCCTGTCAGTCACCCACAGGGATGCTGAGTGGGAAGGGGCCGAGCCAGGGAACAGCAAACGTAGCCTCAGTTGGCGCACGCCTTTAACCCCAGCACTCGGGAGGCAGAGGTAGGAGGACCGTCGTGAGTTCGAGGCCACCCTGAGACTCCACAGTGAGTTCCAGGTCAGCCTGGGCTACAGAGAGACCCTACCTCAAAACAACACAAACAGGGCCGGAGGGATGGCTTAAGCGGTTAAGGCGTTTGCCTGTAAAGCCAAAGGATCCAGGTTTGATTCCCCAGGACCCACGCAAGCCAGATGCACAAGGGGGCGCACGCATCTGGAGTTCATTTGCTGTGGCTGGAAGCCCTGGCGCACCTGTTTTCTCTCTCTCTCTCTCTCCCTCTTTCTGTCAAATAAATAAATTAAATTAAATTAATATTTTTTTTAATGTAAGGAGTTCTTCCTTTAAAAAACAAAAATAGCCAGGCATGGTGGCACATGCCTTTAATCCCAGCACTCGGGAGGCAGAGGGAGGAGGATTGCCATGAGTTCGAGGCCACCCTGAGACGACATAGTGAATTCCAGGTCAGCCTGGGCTAGAGTGAGACCCTACCTCGAAAAACCAAATAAATAAATAAAAATAAAAATAAAGTAGCCTCAAGATTGGGCCTAGGCAAAGGGAGGTGATCACACCACGAAATGACCAGACACCACAGCCCAAAGGTGACCGATGCTGCCTTTCCTGTCCAGGCCTTTTCCCGTTCAGGATCATTCATGGACGCCTACTCCCAGGACTCACCGGCTTCCTGTCTGCCTCCCACCCAGACAGAGACTCAGACCTTACGCATCCACAAGGACCCGACACGTGGGCCCAGTCCACCACATGCCCTTTCTGCACCAAGTGCGGTGCCCAATATGGGCTGGCTTTGTTTAGGGGCACATCCCCGAAAGATCAGCCACATGGTCCCCTCACTGCATAGCAGGTGGTGGCGGGGGACCCCCTGTGCAGACCTCTTGGGAACTGGCTCTCCTCTGCCCTGCGCCTGGCAGCCAGAGGCTCTTGGTATCTGAGGCCAACATGGTTACAGTGATTCCAATGGACGTAGGGTCGGGGCATGGAGTCACTCCACACAGGTTCCCCACACAGTCACACCCCCTCCCCTCCGCCTCTGTTGCTCCCTGGTGCCCTGCTGGGCCAGGCTGGCAGGATGCCTCACTTATCCTGCCCTGAGGGGGAGCCGGCAGTTTCGCAGAGAAGAATGTGCGGGCCAGTAGAGGTGACCTTCTGATGTGGAAAAGGTTTTAACTTTTATTTTGGTTCCTGGCGGTGGCACTGTGCCCGAGGCAAATGACAGCGGATCACAGCAGCATACACCTCACCCCACCTGCGGTGGAGGCATGACACCGTACGATCTGCATCACATAGAAGGCGTTGGCATCTCCCCTACAGAGGTAGTAACGGCCCAGGAGAGGGGAAGCATGCGTCCTTCTCACCCAACACCACAGCATTTCCTTCCCTTCGCTAGGGCCACCCACCCCAACCTGCGCCCAGAGTCCAGCCCACGCTGAGGTCCCCAAAGTCCCGGGCGGTCCAGGCCAGCTCTGAGTGTGTGGATCTTCCATGACACCCGCCGCAGCTCCGGCACCCTAACTTATAATACAGCATGCTGTCTAGATCGTGAGCTCTCTGGGGTCATGGACCGTATTAGGAATTCACCGTTGCGCCTCCCTTGAAGACCCCGGGTGAGTGGCTGGCACGAGGCAGAGGCAGATACTCCGTCAATGCCAACGGAAGTCAAATGAGATTAAGCCGCCCTCTCTCAGCTGATGCACGCGTGTCCTTCTGGCTGTTAAATGACCTTCCAGAAAGGCGCAAGAACGGGGAGTGGGGGCGGACATGAGTGTCAGCGTTTGGGAGGGTGACAGGATCTTCAAGGGTTGTTGGATCGGCTGAGCTCTGCAGTGTGCTTGATGGCTGGTGACTCTGGATCCCTGGAGACCAGGATAAGGCCAGGACGCCTGCCTGACGCCCCTTGGACGGCAGCAGGTGACAGGCCACAGCCGTGCTCATGCCCCATGGGGGACATAACAAAGTGGAAACTCTTCCATCCAGGAGAGACGGGACGTCAGGAAAGCTGACAGAGGAAGGTCACTTTGGCCAAGGGTATGAGGACGAGTTACCCAGCAGATGGGGAGCCTTGGAAGAGGAGAAGGACAGGGCCAGGCAGAGGCAAGGCCAGGAGGTCAGCAGGGGGGGGCGGGGGGTCAGTCACAGAGGACCTCAGAACCTGGAGCAAGCAAGGAGCTACAGTCAAGACTAGGACAGGAAACCCACTCATACACGATCCACCAAAGAACCAAAACTGAGCAGGTACAGGGCCCTGAGAAGCCACAGGAAAGGACAAGGGGCCCTGGGTAGCACCATGGAGGGGTCCCTGCGAGAGGCCAGCTTAAGGGGCAGAAAGCGTTTCTAGCAGCCTGGCTGGAGCGGGTTCTCGGCCAGCTCCACGGCACCTGCGCTTTAGCCACAGCGTGCGCTCCCCTGGGGGAGATCTGCGTCCCGTGCATTCCTTCCACCTCTCCCCCACGACCCCACTTTGCAAACGGGGGAGACCGAGGCCTCGCGAGGTCACTTGGGGTGAGCAGCGTGGCCGGCCAGGCTAGACCCGAGAGGCAGTTCCATCTAAGCCTTGGACGTCGGGCTCAAACCCCAGCTCCTTGTCGGGGAGGGGATCCCCGGGGCTGTCGGGGAGACCGTAGTACAGATCCTCCCCTTCCGGCTCGGGGTCCTCCTGCTCTGTGTCAGCAGCATCCTCTTCCTTCACCCTCAGAGACCGGGGCTGGTGGTTGGGCCCGGCCGCCCCCCACGCCTGCCCCTCCAGAGCCGCGTCCTCCGACGTGGGGGTGTCGTCGATGAGGGCAAAGTCATGGAAACGATCCAAAGGCCCCCCAGGGGTCCCCAGCCCCTGGGGGGAGGGGTGTGGCTCCTCCCTGTAGAGTGGGGATGACTGGGAGCTGTTGCCTTCGTTGGAGCCCATGTCTAGGTCATCCTGGAAGGAGGCCAGGGGCGCAGGGCCTCGGGAATAGGCTGGGGGTCTGCAGAGGAAAAGGCCATGGAACTAGATTACGCTGCCTGGCTTCCGATCGCAGCCCCCCCCCCCATGGCCTGAGGACAGTGGGCCTCAGTTTCCTCCCCTGGAAATCAAAGAGGTAGGGAGAGCGAATACCCACCGAGGCCCAGGAGAGCCAGGACTTGCCAAGTTTACAAAGAGCGGGAATCTGAGCCCACCAGATGTACTAGCCCAGCTTTATTTGCCCGTGAGAGCTGCCGTCTGCCTTTGAGCATCCCATGCCTGCCCCCTCCTGCTGGTCACTTCCCAAGGGGCTGCCACCCACTGTGGCCTGCCACCCTCCCATTCTTTTTTGTCTGTTTTTGTTTTAAGGTCTCCCTCTAGCCCAGGCTGACCTGGAATTCACTCTGTAGTCCCAAGCTGGCCTCGAACTCTCCGTGATCCTCCGACCTCTGCCTCCAGAGTGCCGGGATTGAAGGCGCGGTCCAGCCCTCCAATCCCCTCCCTGGAAATGGGTGGTGACCCCCAACTCCTGTGCCCCCCCACCCGCACTCACTCACCTGCCCTGAGTTAGGGGTCTTTCTCCTTCATCTTCCTCGGAGCCCCTGTGAACGATCACAGCAGCTTCCACGGGGGCCTGAGCAGAGGTATGAGATCCACCTTCTCCTCTGCCGGGGGCTCCCAGCGTCCACTCGGGGGTCAGCAGGGGCCGGGGGTCCTCTCTGTAGCCCATGACCTTCATCTGGATATGGGTGAAGTCCGGCAGGCTCTGGTCATAGGCAGCTTCCTCCCACAGCCTGACGTAGGGGGGCTGGGGGCTGGGGACAGGGGACGGAAGATTGTCAAGTGGACATCAGTGTACTCAATATGGCCCTGTCTACTCTGGACGCGTCAGCCTTGGAACTCACAAGACACCTTCAGGGGGAACATCACTGTATGCAGGTCACAGATGCAGAGGTCCAGCAAGGCGTATAAATTAAGTGGCAGAGCTATGACCTGACTCCGAGCTTGGTGACCCTTGATGCCCACGAAGGCCACCGCAGGGTGTGATAGCAAAATGGAAGATGGTGAACCCAGAGTTCTGCTAAACCTCACACACACAGAGAACGGGCACACCAGGGCCTGTAGCCACTGCAAAGTCAAACTCGAGACACATGCGCCCCCTTGTGCATCTGGTTTACGTGGGTCCTGGGGAATCGAACCTGGGTCCTTTGGCTCCACAGGCGTGCGCCTTAACCGCTAAGCCATCTGTCCAGCCCCCAACCCGTGATTTCTAAAAGTGTGTTCTCAGGAAGTGGTAGACAAGAAAGGAAGCCGGAAAAAAGGACACGACAGTGCCCCTTGTCCTGGTCCTCCTCCTGAGAGGTCGGGCCGAGGGTCCGCCCAGTGCGCTTACCTCTTGACCTCCGTCAGCCCGTTCTCCAGCAGGCCCAGGGCCTTCGGGGCCAGGATGCCTTGGAGGTCAGAGTCTGCGGGCACAAACGTGACCTGTAGAACCAAAGGGAGGTGGCTTCTGCAGCTGGTCAGGGCTCGGGGCTGGCCATCCCCACACTGTCCCCGCAGCTGCTACCAGACTGGGGAAACCTCTCCGTACACCCCTCACGAAGAAGAGGGACCTGGACAACCTCTCTGCGTGAGCGACAGTGAGTGACAGGCAGTTTAGGAGCCTGTCCCCACAGCTGCGGCTCTCTTCCTCCACGGGGCAATCATGGAGCGCCTGCTGCATGCAGGCACCCGCCCCAGGCACTGGAGCAGCTGTGAGCGACAGGCCAAGCTCATCATGTCCCAGGGTTCTCGACATGTGGCCAGCACATGCCCGGCACACAGGCAGGCATTCTGCCTGTACCTGGGCAATGAGAACAAAGCACGTCACTGTCATATGCTTCAGGACACAGAGGCTGTGGCAGGAGGCAGAGATGGGAGATGGCTGTGGTTGAACTACCAAGTCTCTACCCTTGAACTTTTAAAAACTATTTTCTATTTTTTTTTTTTTTATTTATTTGAGACTCAGAGAGAAAGAGAGAGAGAGAGCACCAGGGCCTCTAGCCGCTGCAAACCAACTCCAGACACATGCGCCACCTTGAGCATCTGGCTTACGTGGATCCTGGGGAATCGAACCTGGGCCCTTTGGCTTTTGAGGCAAGCGCCTTAGCCGCTAAGCCATCTCCCCAGACCCTCCCTTAAACGTTCAAGATTAAACAGTCTAGCTCCAGAGTTGCCGCTGGGTGGTGGGGAAGGAAAGGACAGGGCTGGGCAGAGAAAGTCGTGCCTTTGGGGGACATGCAAGATGAGAATCTCTCCTTTGCCAGGTCCTCGCTGTGGGTACTGGGATAGCCACCCCCTTCTCCAGAGACTCTCTGTGCTCGTGTGGATAATGGGGACAGTTTCCAAGAGACACACGTGCCCTGACGCATAGGGCAGTGTGATATTGTGCACCAAAGCCCAGAGGAGACAAAGCCAGCGTCCGCTGCTCAGTGACAGATAGCAACATATGGCAAAGGTACATCGCAGAATACCTATTCAACATTATGAAGGAAGTCTTTGTTTAAACATATTTTTATTCTTCTTTGTTTGACAGAGAGAGAGAGAGACAGAGAGAGAGAGAATGGGCACACCAGGACCTCCAGCCCCTGCAAACAAACTCCAGAAGCATGCACCACCTTATGCATCTGGCTTACGTGGGTACTGGAAAATTGAAACTGGGTCCTTTGGCTTCTCAAACAAGTGTCTTAACCACAAAGGGAAGTCTTAAGGCATGCTATGACATGGACGAACCTTGATGACACTGTGCTGAGGGAAATAAACCAGACTCAAAAGACCAAAGATCTAAAAGTGTGTAAGTCCTTTTCCCATATATAAATGTATACCTGGTGACAGACTAAAGAATCAGCAACTGCCAGGATGTAGAATATATGATCAGATTGTCAATATAAGAGTGTTCTTTGGGCAGAGGGCTGGAGAGATTGCTTAGTGGTTAAGAAGCTTGCCTGCAAAGCCAAAGGACCCAGGTTCGATTCCCCAGGTCACATGTAAGCCAGCTGCACAAGGTGGCGTATGCATCTGGAGTTCATTTGCATGGCTAGGGGTCTTGGCGCACCCATTCTCTCTCTCTCTCCCTCTCTCTATCTGCCTTTCTCTCTCTCCAATAAATAAATATTTGGGGAAAAAAAAACAATGTTCTCTGACATGCTGGGGAGCATAAACTGTTGCTCATATTTACTTAAAAATTAGTATCAGTGTAAAAAGTACCATAGAAAAATATTTCTAAAATGCAAATTTTTGTTGCCTTGATGCTACAACTTTCTCCTACAGTACATTCTGTAAGAACTTGCTACTTCTCTTGCCAGTTAAGTGCATGCTAATGGTATAAATTATGAATTGATTTCTGTCTCTGTTTATATTTCCCAAAAAAAATACTGCCATGATGAGAGTGTTTTTTAAAAAAATAAAAAAAAAGAAAGAAAAGAAAAGAAGACCAAAGATCAGTCAGGCGTGGTGGCACACGCTTTTAATCCCAGCACTTGGGAGGCAGAGGTAGGAGGATTGATGTGAGTTCGAGGCCACGCAGAGACTATGTAGTGAATTCCAGGTGAGCCTGGGCTACAGAGAGACCCTGCCCCCAAAAGACCAAAAAAAAAAAAAAGGGCTGGAGAGATGGCTTAGAGGTTAAGCACTTGTCTGTGAAGCCTAAGGACCCCGGTTCAAGGCTCGATTCCCCAGGACCCATGTTAGCCAGATGCACAAGGGGGTGCATGCATCTGGAGCTAGTCTGCAGTGGCTGGAGGCCCTGGCAGGCCCATTCTCTCTCTCTCTCTCTCTCTATCTGCCTGTTTGATTGCACTGGCTGGAAGCCCTGGCACACCAATTCTCTCTGGCACATGTGAGTTCTTACTCTCACTCTCTCGCATAAAAAAAAGGCTAGTTTATTGGGCTTGCCTCAAATAAACAACAATGGAAGAAAGAAAGAAAGAAAGAAAGAAAGAAAGAAAGAAAGAAAGAAAGAAAGAAAGAAAGAAAACTCCATGATAGAAAAGAGAAGGCAGTGATGGGTGGAGGAGCGCTTGGATTCCTGAAAGGGATGAACTTTCCCATGTCCTACATTCAGCTTGCCTTTACTTCTTAGAAACTAACTCTTCTCCCTCATGTCTCAGATCCCATCACCAACAGCACCATCATCATCATTGTCTCCATCATCATAACCTCCATTATCACCACCTGCATCATAATACTTCACCACCACCATCTCCACAAATATCATCACCACCATCATAATCATCACTTTCACCACCATCATCATCACCATCTCGACCATCATGACCTCCATTATCATCAGCATCATCACCACCACCATCATCATCATCATCACTATCATCAGCATTACCACCTTCATCATCAATGTCATCCCCATCACTATCACCAGCACCATCATCATCACCACACCCCATCCACCCATTCACTATCGCCACCACCATCACCATCACCACACCCCATCATCCCCATCACTATCACCATCACCATCACTATCACCACACCCCATCATCCCCGTCACTATCGCCATCACCATCACCATCACCACACCCCATCATCCCCGTCACTATCACCATCACCATCACCATCACCACACCCCATCATCCCCGTCACTATCACCATCACCATCACCATCACCATCACCACACTCCATCATCCCCATCACTATCACCATCACCATCACCACACCCTATCATCCCCGTCACTATCACCATCATCCCCATCACTATCACCATCATCATCACCATCAACACACCCCATAATCACCATCACTATCACCATCACCATCACCACACCCCATCATCTCCATCACTATTACCATCATCATCACCATCACCACACCCCATCATCCCATCACTATCACCACCATCATCACCATCACCACACCCCATCATACCCATCACTATCACTATCACCATCACCATCACCACACCCCATCATCCCCATCACTATCACCATCACCATCACCATCACCACACCCCATCATCCCCATCACAATCACCACAACCATCACCATCACCACACCCCATCATCCCCGTCACTATCACCATCATCATCACCATCACCACACCCCATCATCACCATCACTATCACCATCAACATCAACACACGCCATCATCCCATCACTATCACCATCATCATCACAATCACCACACCCCATTATCCCCGTCACTATCACCACCATCATCACCATCACCACACCCCATAATCCCCGTCACTATCACCACCATCATCACCACCACCACAACCCATCATCCCCGTCACTATAACCATCATCACCATCACCACACCCCATCATCCCCGTCACTATCACCATCATCATCACCATCACCACACCCCATCATCCCCGTCAACATCACCACCATCATCACCATCACCACACCCCATCATCCCATCACTATCACCACCATCATCACCATCACCACACCCCATCATCCCCATCACTATCACCATCACCATCACCATCACCACACCCCATCATCCCCATC
Organism: Jaculus jaculus; assembly: GCF_020740685.1. NCBI lineage: Eukaryota > Metazoa > Chordata > Mammalia > Rodentia > Dipodidae > Jaculus > Jaculus jaculus. Next base: position 7,081,931 of record NC_059122.1, on the reverse strand, counting down.
ACTATCACCATCACCATCACCACACCCCATCATCCCCATCACTATAACCATCACCATCACCAACCCCATCATCACGGTCACTATCACCATCATCATCACCATCACCACACCCCACCATCCCCATCACTATCACCATCATCATTACCATCACCACACCCCATCATCACCATCACTATCACCATCACCATCACCACACCCCATCATCCCCATCACTATCACCATCACCATCACCATCACCACACCCCATCATCCCGTCACTATCATCACCATCATCACCATCACCACACCCCATCATCCCATCACTATCACCACATCATCACCATCACCACACCCCATCATCCCGTCACTATCATCACCATCATCACCATCACCACACCCCATCATCCCATCACTATCACCACATCATAACCATCATCACACCCCATCATCCCGTCATTATCACCATCACCATCACCATCACCACACCCCATCATCCCATCACTATCACCACCATCATCACCATCACCACACCCCATCATCCCCGTCACCATCACCACCATCATCACCATCACCACACCCCATTATCCCCGTCACTATCACCACCATCATCACCATCACCACACCCCATGATCCCGTCACCATCACCATCATCATCACCATCACCACACCCCATCATCCAGTCACTATCACCACCATCATCACCATCACCATACCCCATCACCCGGTCACTATCAGCATCATCATCACCATCACCACACCCCATCATCCCATCACTATCACCACATCATCACCATCACCACACCCCATCATCCTCGTCACTATCACCACCATCATCACCATCACCATACCCCATTATCCCGTCACCATCACCATCACCATCATCATCACCATCACCACACCCCATCATCACGTCACTATCACCACCATCATCGCCATAACCACACCCCATCATCCCCGTCACTATCACCATCACCATCACCATCACCACACCCCATCATCCCATCACTATCACCACCATCATCACCATCACCACACCCCATCATCCCCGTCACAATCACCACAACCATCACCATCACCACACCCCATCATCCCCATCACGATCACCATCACCATCACCACACCCCATCATCCCCATCCCTATCACCATCACCATCACCATCACCACACCCCATCATCCCGTCACTATCATCACCATCATCACCATCACCACACCCCATCATCCCATCACTATCACCACATCATCACCATCACCACACCCCATCATCCCGTCACTATCATCACCATCATCACCATCACCACACCCCATCATCCCATCACTATCACCACATCATAACCATCACCTACCCCATCATCCCGTCATTATCACCATCACCATCACCATCACCACACCCCATCATCCCCGTCACCATCACCACCATCATCACCATCACCACACCCCATCATCCCCGTCACTATAACCATCACCATCACCACACCCCATCATCCCGTCACTATCACCATCATCATCACCATCACCACACCCCATCATCCCCATCACTATAACCATCACCATCACCACACCCCATCATCCCGTCACTATCACCATCATCATCACCATCACCACACCCCATCATCCCATCACTATCACCACATCATCACCATCACCACACCCCATCATCCCCATCACTATAACCATCACCATCACCACACCCCATCATCCCGTCACTATCACCATCATCATCACCATCACCACACCCCATCATCCCATCACTATCACCACATCATCACCATCACCACACCCCATCATCCTGTCACTATCACCACCATCATCACCATCACCACACCCCATAATCACCATCACTATCACCATCACCATCACTATCACCACACCCCATCATCCCCATCACTATCACCATCACCATCACCACACCCCATCATCCCCGTCACAATCACCACAACCATCACCATCACCACACCCCATCATCCCCATCACTATCACCATCACCATCACCATCACCATCACCACACCCCATCATGCCGTCACTATCATCACCATCATCACCATCACGACACCCCATCATCCCCGTCACTATCACAACCATCATCACCATCACCACACCCCATCATCCCGTCACCATCACCATCATCATCACCATCACCACACCCCATCATCCCCGTCACCATCACCACCATCATCACCATCACCACACCCCATCATCCCCATCACTATCACCATCATCATCATCATCACCATCACCACACCCCATCATGCCGTCACTATCATCACCATCATCACCATCACCACACCCCATCATCCCGTCACTATCACCATCACCATCACCATCACCACACCCCATCATCCCATCACCATCACCACCATCATCACCATCACCACACCCCATCATCCCGTCACCATCACCACCATCATCACCATCACCACACCCCATCATCCCCGTCACCATCACCATCATCATCACCATCACCACACCCCATCATGCCGTCACTATTAGCACCATCATCACCATCACCACACCCCATCATCCCCGTCAACATCACCACCATCATCACCATCACCACACCCCATCATCCCCATCACTATCACCATCATCATTACCATCACCACACCCCGTCATCCCCATCACTATCACCATCACCATCACCACACCCCATTATCCCCATCACTATAACCATCACCATCACCACACCTCATCATCCCCATCACTATCACCACATCATCACCATCACCACACCCCATCATCCCGTCACTATCACCACATCATCACCATCACCACACCCCATCATCCCCATCACCATCACCATCATCATCACCATCACCACACCTCATCATCCCCATCACTATCACCATCATCATTACCATCACCACACCCCATCATCCCCATCACTATAACCATCACCATCACCACACCCCATCATCCCCGTCACCATCACCACCATCATCACCATCACCACACCCCATCATCCCCATCACTATCACCATCACCATCACCATCACCACACCCCATCATCCCAATCACTATCACCATCACCATCACCATCACCACACCCCATTATCCCCATCACTATCACCATCATCATCACTATCACCACACCCCATCATCCCCATCACTATCACCATCACCATCACCATCACCACATCCCATCATCCCATCACTATCACCATCACCATCACCATCACCACACCCCATCATCCCATCACTATCACCATCATCATCACCATCACCACACCCCATCATCCCCATCACCATCACCATCATCATCACCATCACCACACCTCATCATCCCCATCACTATCACCATCATCATTACCATCACCACACCCCATCATCCCCATCACTATCACCATCACCATCACCACACCCCATCATCCCCATCACTATAACCATCACCATCACCACACCCCATCATCCCCGTCACCATCACCACCATCATCACCATCACCACACCCCATCATCCCCATCACTATCACCATCACCATCACCATCACCACACCCCATCATCCCAATCACTATCACCATCACCATCACCATCACCACACCCCATTATCCCCATCACTATCACCATCATCATCACTATCACCACACCCCATCATCCCCATCACTATCACCATCACCATCACCATCACCACACCCCATCATCCCATCACTATCACCATCACCATCACCATCACCACACCCCATCATCCCATCACTATCACCATCATCATCACCATCACCACACCTCATCATCCCCGTCACTATCACCATCATCATCACCATCACCACACCCCATCATCCCGGTCACCATCACCATCATCATCACCATCACCACACCCCATCATCCCCATCACTATCACCACCATCATCACCATCACCACACCCCATCATCCCCATCACTATCACCACCACCATCACCATCACCACACCCCATCATCCCTGTCACTATCACCATCATCACCATCACCACACCCCATCATCCCCGTCATTAACATCACTGTTACCACCATTCACATTATGTTAAGGCTGAGGACACAGCAAGACATCACATCTTAAAACACCACAAGTCTTTATTCTAAGGGAGAGGAAGGGTGGGCAGAGTTGAAGGTCAGTAGGGGTGGTCAGTCCTGGAGACCCTCAGAGTGTCAGACACAGAAAGCTCAGCCTTTATCCACAACAATGGCGACTCTAGAAGAGTCTCAAAGGAGATAACCCATTAGATTTATTTTTTAAAAAATAGTTATTTACTTGAGAGTGAGAGGAGAGAGAGAACGGGTGAGCCAGGACCTCTATCCCCTGCAAATGAACTCCAGTCACAGGTACCACCTCATACATCTGGCTTATGTGGGTGCTAGGGAATCGAACCTGGGTCCTTAGGCTTTGCAGGCAAACACCTTAATTGCTAAGCCATCTCTCCAGGCCCACTCACTGGATTTTTGTCTAGGCTGAACAGTGACCAGGTCCTACAGGAAAGAAGCATGGAGATGGAAGCCAATAGTCAACCATGAGCTTCTTGCCTCACGTTCTAGTAAAACAGGCAGGAGTGAGAAGTTGGGCTGAGGTTCCGCCACTCCATCCACTTCTCGGGTACTTTTGATCAGGATTAAGCTTCCTGCGGAAGTCTCCAGCAGGCAGAGCCCTGCCGGAAGAGATGTGTCACTGGGAGACACATCTTGAGTCCAGGCCCTAAGGTGGTGTTCAGCTCCCGTGTTCCATATCAGCTCTCAGGCTCAGCATCTCCGACAGCCCCACCCACTAGATATGCCCTGTGGGGGTTAATTCAGGTGTTCCCCCGCCCCCATAAACTTGTGTTCTGAACACTCGGTTCCCAGCTGATGGAGATTTGGGAATTAGCGTCCCCTGGAGGCGGTGTATTGTTGGGGGCGGGCTTATGGGCGTTATAGCCAGTGTCCCCTTGCCAGTGTTTGGCCCTCTCTCCTGTTGCTATTGTCCACTTAATGTTGGCCAGGTGGTGATGTCCACCCTCTGCTCATGCCATCATTTCCCCTGCCATCGTGGAGCTTCCCCCTCAGGCCTGTAAGCCAAAATAGACCTCTTTTTTTCCCCACAAGCTGCTCTTGGTTGGGTGATTTCTACCAGCAATGAGATCCTGACTGCAACATGCCCTGACTTAATTGCCTCTCCCGGCCCAGGCCCGAGGCCCACATGAGCACCAGGTCAGGTCAGATGTGCTTTTGCGAACCAATGAGAGAGGCACAGTGAAGAGCCGGAGCATGCCCAGGCTCCCCACATGAGGAGGAATGGATGCACCTGCTCAGATCCTACAGCCTTGTGTTCAAGCCTGCCTTAGTCCTGATGACTGCCCTATCTCTCCTGGGTCAAAGAAGAGATCAGACCGCCCTCCTTCCCAATGCCAGCCTGACGGCACCTTTAAACTGCAACACTGGATGTGGTGCTTTGATTCGGGGCTCCCCCATAAACTTAGGTATTCCGAATGCGAGTCTCCCCAACTGATGGCGTTTGGGAATTAATGCCTCCTGGAGGCGGTGTATTGTTGGGGGCGGGCTTATGGGTGTTATAGCCAGTTTCCCCACGCCAGTGTTTGGCACACTCTCCTGTTGCAGTTGCCCACCTGATGTTGGCCAGGAGGTGACATCCACCCCTCTGCTTATGCCATCGTTTTCCCCTGCCATCATGGAGCTTCCCCTCAAGTCTGTAAGCCCAAATAAACCTTTTTCCCCCTCCCAAGCTGCTCCTGGTCGGGTGATTTCTGCCAGCAATGCGAACCTGACCGCAACACTGGACATATCCTTTCCAAGTCCCGTCCACAAAAGGGGGGAAGGTCTGAATCCCGCATGTGGCATTGCAAGCTCCCAGGAGCTGAGCCCCACTTTTCTGTACCCTTCTTTTACTACCCTGCCCACCACAAGCTATCCTGTGTTTCTTCCGTCATGCTACTCTGTCTGGAATAGCTTCCCTGTCTGGTGGACTTGTAAGTAACCAAGCAGAGACTGGCTTTCTCTGTGAGGCTCACCCTTTCCCCATGAGGCAGAAAACTGCATCTCCCCCGAGGACCCCTGCTCCTTTCTCAAAGGCGGAAGAGCTTCATTCATATTGGCGTTGGCTAGCCCCGGCCTGGCATCCCGGCTAGCGATCCTCTTTGCTGGTATTTCTCCCATTCGATACAGAAAATTCCCACTCCCTGGGGCTCTCCCTCAGGCTGGCACAGAGAGTTGACGGAGCAAATCAAAGGGAGGAGGAGCCACCATGGCCCAACCTAGCCTTGCCCTCACGTGTGTCCCTGCTTGACACTGTCCTTATTGGAGTCCACCTGTGATGTGGCCCAGCGAGCCATCCAGCGCCACCAGCCGAGTCCTGAGAAAAAGTCTCCCCGTCTGCTCTGTGCGGCTGTGATATGTCGGGACCGCTCCGTCCCCACAATCCCCCCTTCCCACTGGCTCAGGGTGGGAGGTTCCCCCCTCTGCCAAGGTCACAGAAGTAGCACAAGGTACAGGGACTTGAATCTGAGCCCGAGGGCCAGGAAATAAGAGGCATGCATTCCCCCCACCCAACCCCCCCGCCGCCACCCCAGCCTCACTACCCCCCCCCCACCCCGGAGCACATGAGCCCATCAACAGTTACTCATTAATACCACACTGCGCCCTCTCGTGCCCTGCCACCAACTCTGTCCTCTCGGCTGCCCTGGGAAGGATGCTGCCTGCCCAATGTCCCCTCCCCTCCTCTCCCCCCCCCCCCCCATTTTGGTGACACAGTAGCTCTGGCCTCAAAACTCTCTTCTCCCGGTGACCTCTGAGCGAGTTGACTGTAAACTGCTTGGTAAATGGCTCCAAACCAGTGCAGACTGCCCAAGCTCTCCCCTAGTGACAGCCCAGGGCTGGCCACAGGGGAGTTGGGGGGGTGTTGGGGGTGGTGGTGATTAGGGCTGGAGAGCCTCAGCCAGGGCCCAGCCTCCTTCTCTCCCCGGAGTTCCTGCGCAACTCCCCAAAAGAGGAAGGGACTGGACGGCTGGGGTCCTTAGGTGTCAGGATCAGCAAGCCCCGCAGATGTAATAACCACCTCCCTCCTTTCCACCTGGTCTTCCTGCTGGACGCATCCAAACGCAACACTGCCTTTCCTCGTAGCTTAACCACCCATGGGGCAACGGAGAAGGAAAACCTGGGGCCCTGTTTTTTTGTTTTGTTTTGTTTTTGTGGATGAAAGCATCGAGGCTCAGGGAAACAAAAGGCAAGAGTCTCCATTCAATGTCCCTCCCTCTCTGAGTGGCTCCGCAAGGCTGGGGCACAGAGATGAGGCATCGAAAAGTTGAGACCAGCAGCGCCCAGAGTTTGTTGACAGCAGCTGGGGACACAGGAGGGCGTGTGAGGGGGCAGGGGGTGGCGTGGGACAGGCCATCCTTCAAGCCACACACACTAAGCTCGACCCGGACTCCGGAGCTCAGCTTCCACGGAGCCACGCGGTGAAAAGGAACCGCACAGGGAACAGCTGAAGTTTCACCGGGTGGCTTCAGATCGAGCCTGGGGACAGCGCTCTGTGCCTTGTCCCCGTTGCTGCCTGGCTGGAGGCTCCAGATGCAAGGGGCATTCGAGCAAGCCTCGTGACGAGACAGGGGTGCATGGCCAAAGAATGCTCCAGAGAGAAGACAGGGTACAGGGGGGTTCCAGGTGGGAAGAACACAGTGGTTGGAGAAGGGGGTAGGGGATTGGTAACCTGCCCCCCATCCCCACCATCCCTGCTTTCATGGCTCCCCCCTGCCTTCATGGCTCCCCAGCACCCCCACTTGTCCCTACCTTGGGGTAGCATTGGCACATGCTCCACATGACGCCACCGATCACCATGACGCTGCCCATGGCGTAGAAGGTTCCGTAGACCTGCGGCCTGTCGTGACTCATGAGGAACGTGCCCAGGGACAGCAGGAATAGGCCCAGCACGATGAAACCAATGCGGAAGGTCTTCTCATCGGCCATGATGAGCGGCCGGCCCCCCGCATGTGCACCCCGGGGACAGGCTCACCCGAGAGCGGGGGGCAGGTCTGGGTTGCTAAGAACCGAAGCTGAGAGCTCCCCACCACCGGGGGCAGGCGAGATCGTCCCCCTATGGGTCTAGTTGACCCTCGCCAGTGCCACCAGGCTTGGCAGGGCTGGGGGTGGCGTGCTTCAGTGGGCAGGTGCCCCAGCCATCCACCTTGCAGCGCAGCAGCTCTCTTTCCCTCTGGGCCCAGCTGCCCGCAGCAGCGTGTGAATCTGAGCTCCAGGCTTGCACAGGGGCGGAGTCTCAGGGGCTGGGCCAGCCAGGGCTCTGACAGCGCCTCATTTGCCCTGTGGTGAGGAAAGCTCCACCACCCCACCTCCCAGCACTGGGAAGCAAGGACATTTCTGCCATCCAAAGTGGAGTGGGGCCTTGGAAACTCCCTTGTGCCCGTCCATCTGCACGTTTCAGTTTGGACAGAGCATTCCAGAAGACCCCCCCCCCCCCAAGGCCTCTAGAAAAGACCGCCCGGGTACACAGCCTCATAGCTGAGAAGTTTAGTCTCCGGGCCGAAGGAAATGGCTTAGCGGTTGGGATCCCGGTTCGATTCCCCAGGACCCACATGAGCCAGATGCACAAGGGGGGGAGCGCACGCGTCTGGAGTTAATTTGCAGTGGCTGGAGGCTCTGGCGTGCCCATTCTCTCTCTCTCTCTTTCTGGCTCTCAAATAAATAAGTAATAATAATTTTTTTTTTTAAAGAAAGGAGAGCCAGGCATGTTGGCACACTCCTTTAATCCCAGCACTCGGGAGGCAGAAGTAGGAGAATCACCATGAGTTCGAGGCCACCCTGAGACTACATAGTGAATTCCAGGTCAGCCTGGGCTAGAGTGAGACCATACCTTGGAAAACCAAAGGGAAAAAAAAAAGGATCTCAGTCTCTACTGACCCGAGAAATGACACGCCCAAGGTCACAGGCGAGGCCGCAGGACAGCGGGGAACAGAGCCCGCGGGCTGAGGGTCCCACCAGCGCCACCCTGGTAACCGTCGCGCAGACGCAGAGCAGGCATGGGTGGGCTTTGATGACAAGGCCAGTGCCGGCCTTGGACCTGTAGCTGCTGCGTGAGGTGTGGTCTTGCTCATTCCAGTTATCCGTGCCTCAGTTTCTCCTCCATGAAGGAGGATAATAATAGTCCCTCCCGGGACCAGAGTTAGCACCAGGGCTGTCCTCCTGTTTCCCCTTCACCTCCCACTGAGCACTCAGGCGTGCTCATGACGGACGGACTCAGTGACCCTACGGGTGTAACCAACAGCCAAGTCACCTTTTCCCTACAGCCCAAAGTGGAATGCTATCATTTTCCTAAGATGAGAACTTTTGGGGGGTTGTTGTATTTTATTTTATTTTATTTTATTTATTTGAGAGAGAGAGAGAGAGACAAGCAGAAAGATAGGGAGAGAGAGAGAGAATGGGTGCGTTGGGATCATCAGCTGCTGTAAACGAACTCCAGACACACGCACCACTTTGTGCATCTGGCTTAGGTGGGTCCTGGGGAATCGAACCTGGGTCCTTTGGCTTCACAGGCAAGTGCCGCAACCATTAAGCAATCTCTCCAGCCCTGTTGTATTTGAGGCTTTTTTTTTAATATTTTTTTTCTGTTTTATTTATTTATTTGAGAGGGACAGACAGAGAGAGAATGAGGCCAATAGAGAGAGAGAGAGAGAGAATGGGCGTGCCAGGGCCTCCAGCCACTACAAACAAACTCCAGACGCGTGCGCCCCCTTGTGCATCTGGTTAACGTGGGTCCTAGGCAATTGAACCTCGAACCAGGGTCCTTAGGCTTCACAGGCAAGCGCTTAACCACTAAGCCATCTCTCCAGCCCATATTTGAGGCTTTTTGTTGTTGAACGAACTCCAGACACATGCACCGCTTTGTGCAGCTGGCTTACGAGGGTCCTGGGGAATCAAACCTGGGTCCTTTGGCTTCACAGGCAAGTGCCGCAACCATTAAGCAATCTCTCCAGCCCTGTTGTATTTGGGGCTTTTTGTTGTTGTTGTTGTTGTTTGTCTGTTTTGTTTATAGGTATTTGTTTAAAGTAAAGTTTCACTCTAGCCCAAGCAGACCTGGAACTCACTCTGTAGCCCAGGCTGGCCTCGAACTCACGGTGATCCTCCCAACTCGGCCTCCATAGCGTCACCACACCTGGCTGGAGGAGGATTTTCAGTTCCAGGAGGCTGAGGGAAGAAGTCAGCCCCTGGGGAGATCTGGGGCACTGGTGTGGGTGTGCAGGGGTGGGTGGGGGGATGATCCAGAGCACAACGTTCTCACATGATGACTAGCTTCTATGGAGAGGGCTGACGTGGAAACTTTCTGACTCCCTGGGTTTGAGGAATTTCCCATCTGTGGCAAGAGCCTTCTCCCTCCTCTACACAGGCTGCGTGGGCCCCTCGCACCCCATTTTGCCCTGCCTGGCATGCCTGTCTACACGTCCCTTTTACAGCCATAGGTGTTTTTTCCTGCCTCCGTTGGCTGGCCCTTGTGCCCGTCCATCTGCCCTGTTCAGTTCATACAGAGCATTCCCACATCTACGGCCGTAACAGCCTGAACGTGCCCGACCCAGTCTGATATCAGAAGCTAAGCAGGGTCGGGCCCGGTTAGTCCTTGGATGGGAGACCGTCCTAGAAGAGCATCCAGGGACACTAGACAAGACTGCCCAGGCACAGCCTCTGGTCACCTCTAGATCTGACTCCCAGCGTGAACTTGGGCAGTGAGCTTGAGTTTGACAGGTGGTTATTAAACCACCACCACCTTCCCACCCCACCTCAGATGCAGGGAAGTGACATCATGGGGAGAAAGCCATCTGAGATGTCACAGGGCAGAGCTGTCCAGGGAAATATCCTTTTGGTCATCTACAGTCCCAGAGACCGGCGGCAGAGTGCAGAGCCTCCCAGCTGGTGCCCATCTAGGGCTGGAGAGATGGCTCAACAGTTAAGGCGCTGGCCTGCAAAGCCAAAGAACGCAGGTTCGATTCTCCAGGACCCACGTAAAGCCAGATGCACAAGGTGGCGCACGTGTCTGGAGTTTGTTTGCAGTGGCTACAGGCCCTGGTGCACTGATTCTCTTCAAATCTGCCTCTCTCTCTCTCTCTCAAATAAATAAATAAAATATGTTTAAAAAATGAGAGCTTGAGGGAGAGGGAGGGTATCACCATGGGGTATTTTTTATAATCATGGAAGTTGTTAATAAAAATTTTTTTAATTAAAAATAAATAAAAAATAAAAATGAGAGATGGAGCTGGAGAGATGGCTTAGTGGCTAAGGTGCCTGCAAAGCCTAAGGACCCTTGTTTGACCCTCCAGATCCCACATAAGTCAGATGCACAAGGTGATGCAAGCATGCAAGGTTGCACACGTGCACAAGGTGGCGCAAACATCCGGAGCTCGACTGCAGTTTCTGGAGGCCCTGGCGTGTCAATTCTCTTTCTCTCTCTCACTCTCTCACATAGAAAAATAAAAAGGCCAGCCTGTTGGACTTCCCTCAAAAAAAAAAAAAAAAAAAAAAAAAAGATGAGGCTGGAGAGATGGCTTAGCTGTTAAGGTATCTGTCTGCAAAGCCAAAGGACCCAGGTTCGATTCCCCGGGACCCACGTAAGCCAGATGCAGAAGGGGGCGCGTGCATCTGGAATTTGTTTGCAGTGGCTGGAGGCCCTGAGCGCCCATTCTCTATCTGCCTCAATCTCTCTCCTTCTCTCTGTCTCAAAGAAATAAATATAAATAAAAATATTAAAAAAAAAATAGGCTGCAACCTAGCACAGCCTCAGTCTGTGGTCCCGGAGCCTGGGGCCTGGAGCAGAGAACCTGGATGAATCTCTGCCACAAGCCGGTAGCTTCCTGTGCCCTCTGGTGGCAAGTGACGCGCTTGGCAAGGTACTGTCACATCCAGTGGGTTGGGTCCCTGTCAGGGCTGCTCCTGGAGCATGCCACAGTCACTACACCCACTTCCCAAATGGGGAACCTAGCAGGAAAAGTGGCAGAGACTGGTGGCGATCCCAAACACACCCCCAGCCTCCGTGTGAGCCTTTTTTTTTCTTTTTTAATTTTTATTTATTTGAGAGCTACAGACACAGAGAGAAAGACAGATAGAGGGAGAGAGAGGGAATGGGCGCGCCAGGGCTTCCAGCCTCTGCAGACGAACTCCAGACGCGTGCGCCCCCTTGTGCATCTGGCTAACGTGGGACCTGGGGAACCGAGCCTCGAACCGGGGTCCTTAGGCTTCACAGGCGAGCGCTTAATCGCTACGCCATCTCTCCAGCCCCCATGTGAGCCTTTTGACGGCGACAGGAGCGCTTTCTCCTCCCCTGACCTTCTCTTTCTTCTCCCCGCAATCGCCTGGGCCCCTGTCCTGGAGGCCTTTGGTCCTAAAATCATGATAGCAACAACTGGATAGGAAACTGTGGGAAAGGCCGGGGAGATGGCTCGGTGGTTAAAGGTGCCTGCTTGCAAAGCCTGCTGGCCCAGGTTCAATTCCCTGGCACACAGGTAAAGCCAGACACAAAAGCCACACGTGTGTCAGGCATTTGTTTGTACTGGCAAGAGACCCTGGCATGGGCACACACACGCCCGTAAACAAATACAATTTTTTAAAAACACATTTTATTTTTATTTATTTGACAGAGAAAGGAAAGGGGGGGGGGAGAGAGAGAGGGAGGGGGAGAATAGGAGTGCCAGGGCCTCCAGCCACTGCAAACGAACTCCAGATGCATGTGCCCTCTTGTGTATCTGGCTTACGTGGGACCTGGAAAATTGAACCTTGGTCCTTGGGTTTTGCATGCATATGCCCTAATCGCTAAGCCATCTCTCCAGCTCCCTCTTTTCTGTTTTTTTAATAATTTATTTTTAATTTTTATTTATTTATTTGAGCAACAGACAGAGAGAGTGGGCATGCCAGGGCTTCCAAATGCAAATGAACTCCAGATGCGTGCGCCCCCTTGTGCATCTGGCTAACGTGGGTCCTGGGGAATTGAACCTGGGTCCTTTGGCATTGCAGGCAAATGCCTTAACCACTAAGCCATCCCTCCAGCCCCAACAAATACAATTATTTTAATTTTTTTGAGGCAGTGTCTCATTCTAGCTCAGGCTAGCTTGAAATTCACTATGTAGTCTCAGGGTGGCCTCGAACTCATGGCAATCCTCCTACCTCTGCCTCCCGAGTGCTGGGATTAAAGGCGTGTGCCACCACACCCGGCCAGTTTTTTTTTTTTTTTTTATTAACAACTTCCATGGTTATAAAAAAAAATATCCCATGGTAATACCTTCCCACCCACCCCAACTTTCCCCTTTGGAACTCCATTCTCCATCATATCCCCTCCCCCTCTCAATCCGTCTCTCTTTTATTTTGATGTCATCATCTTTTCCTCCTCTTATGAGGGTCTTGAGTAGGTAGTGTCAGGCGCTGTGAGGTCATGGATATCCAGGCCATTTTGTGTCTGGAGGAGCACGTTGTAAGGAGTCCTACCCTTCCTTTGGCTCTTACGCTCTTTCTGCCTCCTCTTCCGCAATGGACCCTGAGTCTTGGAAGGTGTGATCGAGATGTTTCAGTGCTGAGCACTCCTCTGTCACTTCTTCTCAGCACCATGGTGCCTTCCGAGTCATCCCAGTGGCATCTTCATTTTCTTTTAACTTTTTAAAAATTTATTTTATTTTATTTGTTTGTGAAAGGGAGAAAGAGGCAGATAGACAGAAAGAATAGGCACGCCAGGGCCCTCAGCTGCTGCAAACCAACTCCGGACACAGGTGCCACCTTGTGCATAGGTCCTGGGGGCTCCAACCTGGGTCCTTTGGCTTTGCAGGCAAATGCCTTAACCACTAAGCCATCTCTCCAGCCCCAAAGCACCCTTTATTTTTTTCTTTTGGTTTTTCCAGGTAAGGTCTTGCTTTAGCCCAATCTGACCTGGAATTCACTATGTGGTCTCAGGGTGGCCTCAAATTCCCTGTGACCCCCCCCCCCCACCTCTGCCTCCAGAGTGCTGGGACTAAAGGCATGCACCACCACGCCCCCAGCTCAAAGCAGCATTTTTGGGTTTTTTGTTTTTTGGTTTTTTTGTGTTTTTTTGTTTGTTTGTTTTTTCGAGGTAGCGTCTCACTCTAGCCCAGGCTGACCTGGAATTCACTATGGAGTCTCAGGGTGGCCTCGAACTCATGGCGATCCTCCTACCTCTGCCTCCCGAGTGCTGGGATTAAAGGCGTGCGCCACCGCGCCCGGCAGCATTTTTTTTATGATCAGTGAGCATAGGAGAACACCAATGTCATTTTTCTGGTCCCAGCAGGACTAGAACCCGCATCTGATCCAGTTTCACCCACGATGGCCGTAAGCAACAACTCAGCAGTACTTCCCGCTTCTCTGTAACTCCTCCACAGGCTCAGCACCCCCGTGGGCTGGCGCCCCTCAGTTAACCTCTGGAGTCCACCAGCCCATCAGGGCTCCCCCTTTCACACCTGAGTCTGATGGCGAAGCCTATCCCAACTATTTGGTTACCCACATAAACCTCATCAGCCATGTGTGTGAATCTCTCTGCCTCCTGGTCCCTGTTTCTCGGCCCCTTGGGTGATTTCTCCCACTTCCCGTCTGGCTGGGAGGGGAGGATCTCCTTTATTTACTTATTTTAGAGAGAAGAGAGAACTGGCTCACCAGGGCCTCAGCCACTGCTGTTGAATTACAGGCGCTGGCGCCACCTAGTGGGCAAGTGCGGCCTTGCGCTTGCCTCACCTTTGTGCGCCTGGCTAATGTGGGATCTGGAGAGTCGAACATGGGTCCCTAGGCTTCGTAGGCAAGCGCCTTAACTGCTGAGCCATGTTTATGTGTGTGTGTGCATGTGTATTTATATGTGTGTTTGTATGTATGTGTGCATGTTGGTGTGTGTACCTGCCCCAGAGGCTTCTGTCCTGGAGACATGAGGGGAGATTTTTTCTCTGTCTCCTTTCTCAGCAGGCTTGGAAGGAGAACTTCCTTTGTCCTGGAACTTCCTGCTCTCCTTCCCTATGGAGTCTAACTCCACCTAAAATAAACCTTAGAATTCATAGTTTACCTTTCTCGGAGCCCACATCTTTTTTACTTTATTTATTTAGTTATTTATTTATTGTAGAGAGAGAGAGAAAACGAGTGCACCAGGGCTTCCAGCCACTGCAAACGAACTCCAGCTGCAAGCGCCACCATGTGCATCTGGCTTACATGGGGCCTTGAGAATCGAGCCTGGATCCTTAGGCTTCATGGGCATGCGCCTTAACTGCTAAGCCATCTCTCCAGCACCCCCTCCTTTTTTTTTTTTTTTTTTTTTTTTTTTTTTTTTTCGAGGTAGGGTTTCACTCTAGCTCAGGCTGACCTCAATCCTCAATTGACTATGTAGTCCCAGGGTGGCCTCGAACTCACGGCGATCCTCTTACCTCTGCCTCCCGAGTGCTGGGATTAAAGGCGTGCGCCGCCATGCCCGGCTGAGCCTTCATTTCTCACTTCTTTGTTAGTTTGGACAAGGTCCCAAAATTTGGGTTCCATAGGCCTGTGATCACCTGCATCTCTTTGGACCCAAAATCCTACCTCACTAGACTTGGGTCTCGGAGCCAGAATGGCCGTAGCTCTCTGCAGCTGCCTGGCTGTCAAAGATGGATACCAAATGGCCCACCTGACCCACAGCTGAGATCCACACCCTGTTGCCTCAACATCTTTGTGTGTTCAGACAACAGGCACGCCTCTGTACTCCAGCCAGGGCTGGGAGGATCGGGCAGCCACACAGAGTCTGAAGCCTTGTCTGGCTCCTAGAGGACCTCAGGGTGCTCCTTCGTGAGCCGGTTTACCATCTGAGAAGTACCAGGTTTATCTGGATAGGCCCCCTTAGGCCTATCCGTTCCTCTGAAAGCCCTTTCGAACCTAAATCTGACTCTAGCCCAGGCTGGCCTCCACTCACAGCAACCCTCCTTCCCCAAGCCTCCTGACTGCTGAAATTATAAGTATAAACCACCATGTCCAGCTTAAGATCTGGCTGGCTGGAGGCTAAATGATATATATGATATATATATATATTTTCGAGGTAAGGTCTCACTCTAGCCCAAGCTGAACCTGGAATTCACTCTGTAGTCTCAGGGTGGCCTCGAACTCAAGGTGATCCTCCTACCTCTGCCTCCCTGGGATTAAGGGCGTGAGCCACCGCGCCTGGCTTTATTATTTATTTATTTTCGTTTCTCGAGGTAGGGTCTCACTCTAGCCCAGGCTGACGTGGAATTCACTCTGTAGTCTCAGGGTGGGCCTCAAACTCACTGCAATCCTCCTACCTCTGTCCTCCACCAAGTGCCCGGCCCCACTAAGTGGGATCTGCTGAGTGTTTTATCTCAAGGAACCGCAGGCCAGCAGCAGCAGCTCTCCAAGGCACTGCCCATCGGACAACGGAAAAGGACACCCACACAAGCTCACAGGCCCACGGCTTCCGTCCCTACTAAACCAGAGCCCAGTGCTTACAGAGGGGAGTTTGGGGAGGGACGCAAGACTTGCCCCACCACTTCAAGCTGTATGTGATCTCCCCATCTCTCCCGTTGCCATCAATAATGGTTCCCGGCCACACACACATGTCCACACACACAAAAGACAGACAGTGTGCATGCAGGCCCACAGGATGGGGCCCGCTGGATCCTCTGCTGATTAATAACCGCCCAGCAAAGGAGTGCGTAGTGCACGCTTCCTCACCAAGCAAAACTGGTTCTCGGGCACAAAGCACATGTCCTGGATCACACGGCAGTCCCGCAGCACACCTGCAGGAGGCAAATTTCATGGGGGAGGGTTAAGAAAATTCTAAATTTTCTAAATGTCTAAAATTCTAGCGCTCAGCAGGGCTGAGGCAGGAGAGTGTCAAGTTCCAGGCGAAGGGCTGCAGAGCGGTTAAGGCGTTTTCCTGCAAAGCCAAAGGACCCAGGTTCGATTCCCCGGGACCCACGTAAGCCAGATGCACAAGGGGGCGCACGCGTCTGGAGTTCGTCAGCAGTGGCTGGAGGCCCTGGCCCTCCCGTTCTCTTTCCCTCTCTCTCTCTTGCCTTCTATGAAATAAATAAAAAAATTTTTATTTATTTTTTTTTTTTGTTCATTCTTTATTTATTTATTTGAGAGTGACAGACATAGAGAGAAAGACAAATAGAGGGAGAGAGAGAGAATGGGCGCGCCAGGGCTTCCAGCCTCTGCAAACGAACTCCAGACGCGTGCGCCCCCTTGTGCATCTGGCTAACGTGGGACCTGGGGAACCGAGCCTCGAACTGGGGTCCTTAGGCTTCACAGGCAAGCGCTTAACCGCTAAGCCATCTCTCCAGCCCAATAAAATATTTTCTTAAAAAACTGAGCCCAACACCTCCTCTCTCCAAAGCTGGGCCCCACTGCCAATGCCCATCACCCTCCAAGTCAGAAGCGGCCTTGCCCACCAGAGGGCGCTGTGGGTGACTATCTCTCCCTGCAGGGAGTCTATTATTAGCTCTGTAGCCTTCAGCAGGAGGCTGACACTTTTGTCAAGGGTAAGACTTAAGACCAGCAGGCTATAAGACCATGCCTGGGGACACAGAGCCAGGCTGGACGCAGGGTGCGTCTGCTGGGACCCTGGGCAAGTTATCTAGGGCCTCCTTGGCTCGGTGCGCTCCTCTGGAAAGTGGGCAGACCAGCACACCCTGGCAGAGCTGAGGCACCCCAGTCTTCTTCTGCTGCTGCTGGCTTATGCCCACAGCCGTCCTTGACACTCGCACCTCCTTCTTGCCCAGCTGCCCACCAGCAGGGCATTCAGTCCAAGCGAGCTCATAGAGAGCCATGGTGCTGTCAGGAGAGAGGGAAGGGGCGGGGGCACCTGCCTCGGATGTGCAGACGGCATGGGACATGTTGGGCAGTTCAGGGGCCTGTTAAGAAGAAAACTTCGGGCTGGAGAGATGGCTGAGTGGTTAAGGCGCATGCCTGCGGAGCCTAAGGACCCAGGTTCGATTCTCCAGGTCCCACGCATGGTGGTGCATGCGTCTGGAGTTCGTTTGCAGTGGCTGGAGGCCCTGGCATGCCCATTCTCTCTCCCTCTCTCTCTCTCTCTCTGTCTCTCTAATAAATAAATAAATACAATACATCTTTTTTTAAAAATAAAGAAGAAGAAGAAAAAGAAAACTTCTAGCTGGGCATGGTGGCTCATGCCTTTACTCCCAGCACTTGGGAGGCAGAGGTAGAAGGATCGCCATGAGTTCAAGGTCACCCTGAGACTACATAGTGAATTCCAGGTCAGCCTGGGCTAGAGTGAGACCCTACTTCAAAAAAAAAAAAGAAAAAGAAAAGGAAAGGAAAGAAGAGACGAGAAAAGAAGAAAACTTCCAAATAAGAAGCAGCCCGCCCATGTCCACTAGCTGTGGAGCCTGAGTGCCACGGTCTTGGGCCACAATAGGAGAAGCTGGGGTGCAGGTTGATGGAAGGCATCTGGGCTGTCCACCTGAGCACCCACCTAGCATGCAGCCATCCTGGGGGTGAAAGATGGTCTGGTGGCTTCAGCTGTGCCCTCACGATCTTCGCGAGGTCCCAGTCCCACGGGGCAGCCAGCCAGCAGAGCGTCTGTGCAGGCTCCTCAGTTTTCAGTCCACTGCCTCACTCACCCAGTGGCTGAGGAGCCCGGCATCAGGTGGTGGCCCACAGTTCTTCCGGGGCCCCACCCAACCTTAACGTGACTGCGGGCGGGGATTTCCCCAGGGTGGGCCAGCAATGATGTGCTGGGACAGGCTTGGGCGTGTAGAGTCACTTCTGAGCCACGGGACGCCCAACAGACTCTTTCTAGCCAGGAACACTGAAGATAGAAGTCACCTGTCCAGCGAGTGGGATCTGAGGCCCAAAGAGGGAAGCCACGTTTCTGAGTCACAAGAGGCAGGGGACACTTTGTATCTGAGGAGATGCCACCAGGAGCAGCTGAGATTTTTTTAGCACCCATTCCTCTGGCTCTTTTCTTCCTCACCCTGTGCGCTGTCTGCATGCATGTCCCTTGTTCTTTTTCTTCTTTTTTTTATGAGAAAGAGAGAATTGGCACACCACACGTAGACCAGCTGACAGAAAGCTAGAGGAAGCCATTCTGCATGCAGTTCAAGAGACAGAGAGAAATCACCAGTGAAGATACTCAACAGTGGGCACTGCAAGCCTTATATTTGGCCAGCCAGGCCAAATGAGCCAACGGGTGCAATAGTGGCATGTCTGTCATGGTGGAAACCAGCTGCCCACTAATTGGACTGGAGGCCTGCTCCATGGGAGGGAATACATCTCTGATACTGAAAACTTAAAACAGGGGTAGTCATGAGCCCTAGGGGTGTAACATCTGCTGTTGTCTGGCTAAATGTATATACTATGCTCACCAAACTGCCCAGTAAGCACTTCTCTTAATGTTCATACCTTTATGTTAATGATACTCTCACTTTTGCTTACAGAATCTTCTCTTTTCAGATGGCAGTGACCTTGGGATGACTCAGAAGGTACCATGGTGCTAGGAAGAAGTGACAGAGGAGTGCTCAGCACTGCAATATCTCTATCACACCTTCCAAGGCTCAGAGTCTAATACGGAAGAGGTGGTGGAAAGAATGTAAGAGCCACCGGGCCTGGCGGTGCATGCCTTTAATCCCAGCACTGGGAGGCAGAGGTAAGAGGATCACCGTGGGTTCGAGGCCACCCTGAGACTCCATAGTGAATTCCAGGTCAGCCTGGGCTAGAGTGAGACCCTACCTCGAAAAATCAAAAAAAAAAAAAAAAGAATGTAAGAGCCAAAGGAAGGGTAGGACTCCTTACAACGTGTTCCCTCCAAACACAAAACGGCCTGGATATCCATGACCTCGCAGTGCCTGACACTACCTACACAAGACCAGCATAAGAGGAGGAAAAGATGATGACATCAAAATAAAAGAGACTGGGCCGGGCGTGGTGGCTCACACCTTTAATCCCAGCACTTGGGAGGCAGAGGTAGGAGGATCGCTGTGAGTTCGAGGCCACCCTGAGACTCCATAGTGAATTCCAGGTCAGCCTGGGCTAGAGTGAGACCCTACCTCAAAAAACCAGAAAAAAAAAAAAAAAGAGACTGATTGAGAGGGGGAGGGGATATGTATTTTGTTTGTTTGTTTGTTTTTGTATTTTGAGGTAGGGTCTCGCTGTAGCCCAGGCTGAGCTGGAATTCACTATGGAGTCTCAGGGTGGCCTCAAATTCATGGCAATCCTCCTACCTCTGCCTCCCGAGTGCTGGGATTAAAGGCATGAGCCATCAGGCCCGGCAATGGAGTATTTTTTTAAATTTTTTATTTTTATTTATTTATTTGAGAGAGAGGGAGACAGAGGAAAAGAGAGAGAGACAATGGGCACGTCAGGGCCTCCAGCCATTGCAAAGGAACTCCAGATGCATGCGCCACATTGTGCATCTGGCTTATGTGGATCCTAGGGAATAGAACCTGGGTCCTTTGGCTTTGCAGGCAAGTAACCACTAAGCCATCTCCCCAGCCCAAACAGTGTATTTTTAAGCTTGCTTATAAACTAGCCAGTTAAAGATGATCAACAGAAGCCAGGCATGGTGGCACACACCTTTAGTCCCAGCACTCGGGAGGCAGAGGTAGAAGGATCACTGAGTTCGAGGCCAGCCTGAGACTACATAGTGAATACCAGGTCAGCCTGGGCTACAGCGAGACTCTACCTTGAAAAGCTGAAAGAAAAAAATAAAAAAAGATTATCAACAGAATAAAAGTTAACATCCACTGACTGTCTACCAGATGCCAGACATTATGTTACCTCCATTCTCTTCTTTTTTTTTTTTAAATATTTTTGTTCATTTTTTATTTATTTATTTGACTCTTAAACTCATTTACTCCTCAAACAGCCCTACACAGAAGAAGTCCTTTTCACAGTTACCAAGATCTACAGCCAGGTCATGGTGGCGCACACCTTTAGTCTTAGCACTTGGGAGGCAGAGGTAGGAGGATCACCACAAGTTCAAGGCCACCCTGAGACTACATAGTGAATTCCAGGTCAGCCTGGCCTCGAGTAAGACCCTACCTCAAACAAACAAAAAAGATCTAATTCACAGGGCATAAACCTCACCCATCTACAGTACATTCACAGAGTTGTATGTTATACACCATAATCAATTTTAGGACATTTTCAATGTCCCCCACCAGAAAGAAATCCCATGCCATTTAACCATCACGCCCTAATTCTTCCATTACTCGCAGCCCTAGGCAAACCATTAATCTACTTTCTGTCTCAACAGACTTGCCTGTTCTGGAATTTCATATACATACAGAGCTGGGGGAGATGACTCAGAGGTTAAAGGCACTTGCTTACAAAGCCTACCTATTCAGGTTCAATTCCCTAGCTACCCATGGAAAGTCAGGGGCGTTTTGATGACAGTAGCAGAAATGGTGGATGGTCATGGTGGAATGAGATTGTAAAGTTGCGAGGATGCAGCGCTGACCACATCCTGAGAACGTCCTTGCTCTTCCCACTCGCTCCCACGCAGTGGAGTGCAGACTCATATCACTGGTAAGTGCGAGACACCAGCTCACGCTTATGTGGGTGCCG
This sequence comes from Jaculus jaculus, assembly GCF_020740685.1. Classification (NCBI taxonomy): domain Eukaryota; kingdom Metazoa; phylum Chordata; class Mammalia; order Rodentia; family Dipodidae; genus Jaculus; species Jaculus jaculus. The sequence goes on along the minus strand of NC_059122.1, from coordinate 7,060,450 downwards.
GGGACTTGAACCTGGGCCCTTGGGCTTCGCAGGCAAGCGCCTTAACTGCTAAGCCCCTGACTAGGATTTCTAATGAAATACAATAGAATCAATGTTAGTAACTCCACGGTCCGCTCCACACTGCTGGGATGAGCCTATTTCTGTAGGCAGACTCCACTTTCTAACCTTTACACCACTCCAAAGAAGGTCATCAAGTTATGAATCTGTCAGTGGATTAATCCACTTGTGAATTCAAAGCCCTTGAGATGCAGTCACTTCCCCAAAGATCATCAGCTGGCCACCAACTCCCCAGTACATGAGCCTTTGGGGAGTGGGGGATATTCCTATTCAACCATAACAAAAATGTTGACCAGGCGTGGTGGGCACTTGCCTTTAATCCCAGCACTCAGGAGGCAGAGGTAAGAGGATCACCGTGAGTTCAAGGCCAGCCTGAGACTACACAGTGAATTCCAGGTCAGCCTGGGCTAGAGTAAGACCCTACCTCAAAAAAAAAAAGAAGAAAAAAAAGAAAAGGAAAGGAAAAGAATAAAAGAAAAAAGGAAATGTTGTAACTCCAACACAGCTCCTCTCTCTTGCCCCAACCTCATCATATTCCACAACCCTGCCGTTGACAGTGGTTCCCAACATTCTCACCTGTTGTAATTACCACCTTTCTGCCAACCCAAAGCAGCTGGCGGGAGGAAAGGGTTTATTTTGGCTTATAGTCTTGAGGGGAAGCATCATCATGGCAGGGAAAGGATGCGCAGAGCAGAGGCTGCGCATCACGTCTTGCCACAGCAGCTGGGAGCCAACACCAAAAGTGAGCTGACTCACGTGTCTGGGCAGAAGTCACCTCTTTCCTGGGCTTGGAGCTAGGCTAACAAACCCCGAGGTACATCCCCGGCAATATATCTCCTCCTGCAAATTGCCACCAATTGGAGATCAAGTATGAAACCCAAGCAGGAGAGATGGCTTAGTGGTTAAGGCGTTTGCCTACATAGCCGAAGGACCCCGGTTCGATTCCCTGGGACCCACGTAAACCAGATGAACAAGATGGCACATGCTCTAGAATTCGTTTGCAGCAGCTGGATGCCCTGGCATGCCCATTCCCTCTCTCTCTCTCCCTCACCCTCTCTCTGCCTCTCTCTCTTTCTTCTCCAATAAATAAATAAATTTTTAAAACGTGCTTCAAATACAGTGATGTTTTGTAATGCACGTGGCCCTCACTCTCCGTTGCATACCTACCACCAGAGGGTAAACTGAGGCAGGTAGGGGAGCTTACAGAGTCACCATTGTGGCATTAAGTGCTGTAAGCACTTCAAATGAACTCATGCCACAGGTGAGGGAGCTGAGCCACGGTCAGGCAAAATTACTTCACCAAGTGGACACACAGCTAGCAAGCAGTAAGCTAGGATTTGAACCCAAGACCACTGGGCTCCCAAGATCACTCTGATAGCCACAGCGCTTGGTAGTGGACAAAGCCAGTTGACAATAATCAGCAAGAAGTGTGGACACCAGGCTTCTAAGCATTACTGTGGCCAAGCGTTGTTTGGCTAAGCAGACCGGAAGAGAAGGCCAGGTATTACTAGTGCTTGGCACATCTGTGGTGGTTTGATTCAGGTGTCCCCCATAAACTTAGGTGTTCTGAATGCTAGGTTCCCAGCTGATGGATATTTGGGAATTAATGCTTCCTGGAGGGAGTGTATTGTTGGGGGCGGGCTTATGGGCTTTATAGCCAGTTTCCCCATGCCAGTGTTTGGCACACTGTCCTGTTGGATTGCAGTGGAGACCCAGTGGAGATGTCAGGACCACGAGATGGCTGCTGAGGAGCTGCCTGGCCCGATGAAGTTTCCCAGGACTGTGAGTAGCCTAGCTGGAGGGGCGGAATTGGAATGCCGGAGACTTGTTGCTGGTTAGAATTATCGGACTTGGAGATTTGTCACTGGCCATAGTTGCTGGACTTGAAGCTACAAAGTTTGATGTTTGCTCTGGTTGTTTTAAATCTTGTATTGGTTGAATGTTTCTTTGCTATGCCCAAAGCCATCTTTTGCAGTGCGAATGTTTATTCTGTGCCATTATGGGTTTTTTGAGGTTTTTTTTTTGGTATTATGGCTCAGTTAAAAGATCTTGAACTATGGGGATGTATGAACATCATTGAGATTGATAAAAAAAAAAACTATGGGACTTTTAAAGTTAGATAAACACATTGTATTTTACATCATGTATGGATATCAGTTTATGGGGGCCAGGGGCGGAATGTGGTGGTTTGATTCAGGTGTCCCCCATAAACTTTGGAGTTCTGAATGCTAGGTTCCCAGCTAATGGATATTTGGGAATTAATGCCTCCTGGAGGGAGTGTATTGTTGGGGGTGGGCTTATGGGCTTTATAGCCAGTCTCCCCATGCCAGTGTTTGGCACACCCTCCTGTTGCTGTGGTCCACCTTATGTTGGCCAGGGGGTGAAGTCCACCCTCTGCTCATGCCACCGTTTTCCCCTGCCATCGTGGAGCTTCCCCTTGAGCCTGTAAGCCAAAATAAGTCTCTTTTTCCCAGAAGCTACTCTTTGCTGGGTGATTTCTACCAGCAATGCGAACCGGACTGCAACAACATCATTTTTAAAAATTTTTTTGTTTATTTTTATTTTTACTTATTTATTTGAGAGCGACAGGCAGAGAGAGAAAGAAGCAGATAGAGAGATAGAGAGAGAATGGGCACACCAGGGCCTCTAGCTGCTGCAAACAAACTCCAGACGCGTGCGCCCCCTTGTGCATCTGGCTAACATGGATCCTGGGGAATCAAGCCTTGAACCGGGGTCCTTAGGCTTCACAGACAAGCACTTAACCGCTAAGCCATTTCTCCAGCCCTCTTTTTTTTTTTTTAATTTTATTTATTAAACCAGGCATGGTGGCACACGCCTTTAACACCAACACTCGGGAGGCAGAGGTAGGAGGATCGCCATGAGTTCAAGGCCACCCTGAGACTCCATAGTGAATTCCAGGTCAGCCTAGGCTAGAGTGAGACCCTACCTTGAAAACCCAAAAAAAAAAAAAAAAAAAATTATTTATTTGAGAGAGAGAAAGAGAGGCGCAGATAGAATTGGCACACAAGGTCCTCCAGCCACTGCAAACAAACTCCAGATGCATGTACCACCTTGCACATCTGGCTTACGTGGATCCTGGGGAATCAAACCTGAGCCTTTTGTCTATAGGCAAGTGCGTTAACTGCTAAGCCATCTCTCCAGCCCTAGACAGGTCTTTTCTTAGAAGTCTTTTTTAAATATATATTTCATTTTTATTTATTTATTTGACAGAGAGAGAGACAGTGAGTGTACCAGGGCCTTCAGCCACTGCCATCGAACTCCAGATGCATGCGCTACCTTGCACATCTGGCTTATGTGGGTCCTGGGGAATCGAACCTGGGTCCTTTGGCTTTGCAGGCAAATGCCTTAACCACTAAGCAATCTCTCCAGCCCTCGTTTTTGCTTTATTTTTAAATATTAGAGAGAGAATGGGCGTGCCAGGGTCTCCAGCCACTGCAAACGAACTCCAGATGCATGTGCCACCTTGTGCATCTGGCTTACATGGCTCCTGGGGAATCGAACCTGGGTCCTTTGGCTTTGCAGGCAAATGCCTTAACCGCTCAGCCATTCTTCCAGCCCTAGGCTGAGAGAGAGAGAGAGAGAGAGAGAGAGAGAGAGAGAGAAAACTGGTACGCCAGGCCCTCAGTGC